>NC_056732.1:997773295-997775795 GCF_019279795.1 Protopterus annectens | reverse complement strand
GAGTGATTAGTAATAACAAACTGAAACTGTGATGTGTCATCTGAGCTAGCTTGGTTTACCCTTTATGTACACAGTCATTCTGTTGGTACCACCTGAATGAAATATAGAAATACTTAACATTTTACTAGATACATGTTATGCTTTCCTGGTTCTTTTATTTTATGATGCAGATCGGCTTATAATTGCAGAGAAATCTGAAGGATTAAACTGCAGTTGAAAATGCATATTTTACATTTGATCTGCAAGTTGAAATGACATCTGGGTGTAATAGGAAGGTAGGGGTAGTATGTGTGTGTGTGTCATACCTCTCAACTGTGCATATTTTCACAGAATGTCCAGATTTTTGCCATGTATTTTTAGTCTGTTCCTTATAAAAATTGTCTTTTTTTGACAAATCACTGGGATAATCTAAGGATTAAAGTTACTAAACAATGACATGCATTTAAGTTCCAGACTTCCTAAGCTGTGGTGGTGTGGCGGTAGCATTGTTGCCTCCCAGCAAGAGGTTCTCCCGTTCGATTCTCGGCTGGAGCGCTTTCTGTGTGGAGTCTGCATGTACTCCCTGCAGTTGAGTGGTGTTTGAAAGACATGGGTAGAATGGGTGTGCCTTCGTTGAAGGTTGGGTGTTGAGCTGGCACCTTGGAACCTGTAAAGAAATCTACTGCCAATCATTAGCGGACCGGAGTTCCGCTGTGGTGACCCCTAACTGGGAAAAGTCAAAAGAAGAACAGAACTTCCTATCCTTAGAAAATGTATTCTAATACAAATCCTGTTATTCTAGCAACTTTCTAAGTGTATAAGTGCAATATTTAAAATGTGTTCCTTCTTTTGGGCCTTTGCAACACCCCCATTATGACAGGATTTGTCCAGATTTCTTGCATTAAGAGGTTGAGAGGTATGGTGTGCGTGTGTGTGTGTGTGTGTGTGTGTGTGTGTGTGTGTGTGTGTGTGTGTGTGTGTGTTTGCGTGTGTGTAAGAGGTAGGTAGCATATCCCTCAACTGTCCAGGTTTTTGCAGCATATCCATATTTTTGCCACATATTTTTGTCTAAACCTCATAAAAAGGATTGAAGTTTCTAAATATTATTATTTTTTTATTTAGCATTAGTTTACCAGGAAAGTCCAACTTGGAACAAATCAATTTTCAGCAAAGGCCCAGGGAGAAATACTCCAGATGCATGTCTTTAGAATGTGGGAGGAAACCAGAGCACCCAGTGGAAACCCACATGAACACAGGGAGGACATGCAGACTCCACATAGTGGGCAGCCCAGCCAAGAATCAACTGGACAACCTCTTTCTGAGAGGTGACAATGCCAACCACTGCACCATTAAAATAATTGCAGACATTTGACTTTCAGACTTCATATCCTTTACAAAAATGCATACTAGCACAAATCTTGCTATTCTAGCAATTTTCTAAGTTCGTGAGAGCAATATTTAAAATCAGTCCCTATTCATTTTAGGCTTTGTCCAGATTTCTTGCACTAAGAGGTTGAGGTGTATGTGGGAGAGTGAAATGCCCTAGTCAGGGCTAGCAGGTGGTTAGTAATTTGCTTAGGTTCAAGCCCTGTATCTTAGGTACAGGAAACGAGCCTGAATCCTCTACCCCTACTACCAAGCTGCATTTTTCAAGGGACTGAGTTTCAGGTGCATTTTTTAAAGAATTTAGTTTCAAGTGCATGTTCACGGAATTGTGAGCTGCGAAGGAAGAGAAGTTTACTGCTACTCATTCTAAGTCTGTTTTCAATGTGCAACTGTTTTGTCAAGCAAATGGTATCGCTATTGTGGTATAGAATTTTAAGGCAGTGTTAGTAGCACAGCGGGTAGCATACTTGCATCTTTATGCAGAAGGCTATGGGCTCTACTCCACAGCATATAGACGGTTTGCTGATACTGTGTTATATTTTAAGGGGGTGGGGTATTGCACTCCTGAATATGTCTTCCTTTGGATGAGATGCCTAGTAGTAACTATGAACCTGTTTTCAATTTGCCATCTATTCCCTATTGTAATATTACCAGCTTAACACTTTTTAATGTAACAGTCAATTTATTCTTCAAGGGCAGCAGGCACAGAATTTGTAGATGAAACACTGAAATATAAAGTAGTTTGCTAGGAGCAACCTTTTCATTAGTTACAGATCTCTAATGTGAAATTGTTCAGATGACTTTTACTTCTGCACAGATTGTACATATTGACTGATATTGGTGGATTGTAATGACAGAACCTTAAGTGGCCTTTAATGGTTGAAATGCCATGAATTCAGCAGTTTTGTCATTATTAATTCATAAGTTTTGTTTCATTGCCTACTGGAAAAATGTTCAAAACTATACATTTAAAACAAACTCTAACAAGTGATGCTGTATTATACAAGGTATACAATTTAATAATTATATATTATAATTTAATACAATCGGGAAGGTGAATCAAAAAACTTTTGCATGGTCTTAAAAATTTGTACAATGGCCTATGATTTGAAAACAGCCTAAAAGTTAATTTAAT
>NC_056732.1:997738295-997760795 GCF_019279795.1 Protopterus annectens | reverse complement strand
AGAAAATGATGCAGATCCCCTGGCAGCAGAAATGTTACAACCACCTGTGCCAAGAATTAAGAATGAACATTGGGACAGTGAAGACAGCAACACTAGCCCATCAGGAAGGTGAGTTTTGTCAATAAAATTGAGATAAGAATCTTCTACACATTTTACTTGGCATGTTGTCATAATTATTAAAACATCACTATTTTACCTAATGGAATTAATCGGTCTCTCATATGTATTTATTACAATCAATATACATGTGCACTTGAGTGAGTAAAGGTGTGTGTTTGTGTGTAACAATGCATATATCTGTCTATAGGTTCATAGGATGGTACTAGGCTAATAACCACCAAGGTCTTTACAATCCTAGTTGTGCAACCCAACCCAGTTTTGTCCCAGAATTCCTTGGATGTCTATATGGTGGGATATGTTATTAAAGAGGTAGCTAAGGTGAATTTGTTTGTGGGGGTATGTTATTTGGTGATTAATTTACTTACTGTCAACATCTGTCCATCAGAGATATGAGGGCCAGACCGGAGGTAAATTTGAGTTTTCCCCTCCAGATATCAAGGTTTGTTTTGAATAGACTCAGGGATGAACTCTGCTTCATGTAGATTGGTAGCTCCATAGTGTGAGGATCCTTTGTGACACATTTCAGTCTCTACAGCATGTTTTATTTATGTTGCAGGTAAAGTTGAGGTCCTTGGATCTAGTGTTTCTGCTGCTGTTTGTTTTGTGGTTGTGCAAGAGCTCCATTAGAGCTGGATATGACGATGCCTTATATGCTAGGCATAGATCGCCTCTCAGTAACCTGTATGAGATCGAGTACAGAGACGGGGCCTTAAGGTGTGCTGTGTAGGACAGGTTAATCATACCCAGGATTTTCCTAGAGAGGAACCTTTGAGTGCATTCCATCTGTTGCAAGTACCTGGTTAGATACATGCCAGAGGGGACATCGTACTCAATGATGGGTCTGATAAAGGCTGAGTAGAGTGGTACAATGACATCCTTGGACCTAGATACCATAGCTTTGGTTATGAATTGGGTAACATAGAAGGATTTTCTTACTATCTTTAGACTATGTGTTTGTTAAAGGCTAGATTACTGTCTACATTTGCTCCCAGATCCCTAACTATTGGGTCGACTCTTAAAGGTGTTTTATCAATGGAGTAATTAGCTTGGGTGGACGACTTCCTAAAGTACATTATAATGCATTTCTTCATGTTGAGTTTTAATCTGTTGCTTTGGCACCAGTCATTTGTTTGTTTTAGACCCTCTTTTATGACATTGCCTTTGTGGGGGTGGGGGAGAATCTGTGATAGCTCCCAGTTTACAGTTATCTGTGAACTTGGTGACCAGGATGCCTTTGACATTAACCTTTACTTCTGAGAAGTAGATGCCAAACAGGAACAGGCTCAAAATGGAGCCCTGGGGTACTCTGCTGGTGACAGTCTCCTGGTACAGGTGGTCACATTGATCCCAAACTTCTTGGTCTGATATCTGTGAGCCAGCCAGAAATCCAGTGAGTTATGTAGGCATTTATGCCTAGTTCTGAGAGTTTATTAGCAATATCTGTGTGGGGTATTTTATTGAATGCCTTAGCCAGGTCAAGGTAGGTGGTATGAACCATTCCCCCCTCATTCTTGGTGACCCTGTCAAAGAAATCAAGCTGTTTGAGTAGGCAAGACATTCCCTTAAAGCCAAACTGGCATAGGTCTAGTGTTTGTAGGTTACCAATGTCCTTGTTGATCATTTCCATAATAATTCATTCCATGTCTTTGCATACCAGACTTGTCAGACTGATGGTTCTGTTCTTCCTGAGGATGGATGATGGTCCACCCTTATGAAGAGGGATGACCATTGTGGCCTTCCATTTTCCTGGCATGTAACCTGTTTTGAGGCTGTAGTCAAAGAGTGCCAAAAGTGGTCCTGCTAGGTCTTGTTTTAAGCTACTTAGGAGGCAAATGGCAATACTTTCAGGGGCCATTGTAGCAAAGTTTTTTTCCTTAGGGAGCACCATCAGGACCTGCTCCTTTTGATTGTTGCAGGGGATATGCTAGAAGGGATTTCACAGGGAGGAGTAGGAAGGAGTGGGGGGTGAAGTTACAGCTGAATTTTTCAGACAGTAGATTAGGTATGCCACCCTGGTCAATGAAGGTTGTGCCATTTACCTTTAAGTTTGCTGACATAGCTGAAGAAGGCCTTGTGATTGTCCTTAGCCTGGTAAAATAGTGTGATGTTATAACTGGTCTTGTTGGACTTTATTAGACCTCTTAGTCTCTTGTTTAGTTGAATTAGAGAGCTCTTGTCTCTATGAGAGTTGATTTTTTTATTTTGGCCACAGTTTGTTTTCTTTTATTATATACCTGTTCAGATAAGTATTGTATCAGTGAGGTTTGATTTTGGTGTTAGATCTGGGCTTACTTCTGGTTGGTACCGCAGCCTCAGTGCAGCCATTTACTAGGTTTCTGTAAATAATTCTGCATAGGTAGCTGTGTTCCTGGTGTTTGGAGGTGCCATAAATTTTTTCAAAAAGTTGCTTAAGAAGGTATAGTTCCTAACTGTTGTGGATTTAGTTGGGTTTCTGGGTTGATTTATTTTATTTTGTGGGATTTAAATTTGTCGTCCAACCTCACTGATGAGGACGTGACACTGGGTGGGGGGATATGTGCAACACTCTCCTATGCTGATCAGTACCAGGTCAAATTTGATTCTCTGTTTGGAGTGCACACCATCTGGTTCAGGGTGTTTGTGTTGATAACATCCAGGAAATGTGCCTGTGGGGCAGTGTATGTTTCCCACTCTATAGAGGGGTAGTTAACTTCTCTAATGAATAGGGTATTTGGTTGGATGGTAGGCACTTCTAGTAGATCTAGGTAGGAGTTATAAGCACTGTGGGTCATAGAAGGTGACCTTTAACTAATCAGAATGTAGTAAGGAACCTTGTCTATGGAGACTTGAATGTGGATGAACTCCAGGGCACCATCCTGTTTAACCAATCTGGGGTTGTATTTGTTGCTAATGTAGACTGAGAACACCTCCACATTTAGCCTGTATGTGCTGTTGTTGGTCTAACTGTGGTAAAGGTACTGTAGCCTTCCACTTCTGGTGGACTTTCTGTGGCTTTAAACCAAGTCTCGGTGACAGCACAGATGTCTACATTCTGCAGAGTGATGAGAGCTTCTAGGGTGTGAAGTTTATTGTTTAGGCTCTGAGCATTGAGCAGTAAATATTTGTTTCTTTTTTTTTTTTTTTTTTCCTATATTAGTAGTTTTGTTATTTTGACATTACATAAAAGGCTGTGGGGGTGGGGGGTGGATAGAGGTTTAGCCAATATCCGAAAGCTCAGGGGTCATGTGCAGACCATCCCTGGCAAAACAACACGGTCTGTTAATCCTGTCCTCCCATGCTGATAGAGATTGGTTTCTCCAGGAGGGACATCAGAAACTAAGCCAGTTATTAACATCAACCATTTTCTATTCATACTGTGACATCATCGTTGGTTTGGTGCACATACCTGTCTGTGACACATATTCAGAGAAATCCAAAATGTCTTTTTTCATATAGTTCAGTGATGTGTGCCTCAGTTCATTTACACCCACGTGGACTATGATAGAATCATATTGGTACCTGTGGTGCAATGACTTTAGTGTATCTGTGTGTGTGTGTGTGTGTGTGTGTGTGTGTGTGTGTGTGTGTGTGTGTGTGTGTTTTGTGCGTGTGTGATATTGTGGATCCTTTCTCCAGATAGGCAACTGACTGTTATCTTCCCTTTGATCATCCTGTTAGAGAGTTGTCTGTGTGTGTCATACAATAGGGTCCCCTATAACGACACTACTAGGTAAAGAGTTTGTTTACCTTATGGGCTTTGTTTTTGGAGATCATTGGGTGTAGGCTTATGTATAGTGATAGGTGTTGCTTTTGGTGTGTGCGATAGCTGTTGGTTAGAATAGGTGTTGCCGTCTGATGGCCTCGAAGGTCTTTGAGGTATAGAGAGGTTTCTTTTAAATGCCTCAGCATAGGAGTTAAGTGCCTCAGCATAGGAAGGTCTGTGTGTGTATGTGGTGAGTGGTAAGTGTGAAGGACGCATTGTGCTTTTTCCTAATAGTCTTGTTTATAAACAACATTTTTGCCTCCAAGGATGTGATGTATGTACATCTCTTACATACTGTGTTAGTTTCTTTAAGGTTTAAAATGTTCTCTGAGTGTATGAGACAATTGCTACATTGGGCTGCCTATATCTACCAAGCTGGCCATAGAGACATTAGGAAATTGCAAACCCATGTTGTCAGGGTCTGCATTAGGGTTGGGCTATTATGATTTACAGACTTGGTTTTACAGGGATCACTTGAGACATGTATAGAGTTAAGGGTAGATATTAGAAGTGCTGTTATATGATATTAAAGCTGTTTGATGTACTGTCTCCTCTAAGTTAGGCAAAGCCTTTCTGTGTTATAGGTTTAAGTCATAAGTAATAGCTTTATAGGTTTGCTATTATACAGGGTACTGCTGACTTCCACTGTGTGGTCAACTGTCCGATGAAAAGTATCTAATTTATAGCAGACAGAAGAAAGCTGAGCACTAACTCCCTTATTCTCTAGCCAATAAATGACTACACTTTGAGCTCCCTGGAATGTTTTCTGAGTCAGAGAGACCAGTTAAACACCTTCTGCCACAAGATGGATGATCCTGGGACTTCTTAATGTAAAAGCACAGTAAAAGAAGTTGTCAAGTGCAGATTAACACCAAACAGCAAAGTCTGTAATAAGCCCGCTGGCTAATGAAACAATCTCATTTCAAGCCTCTGTGTATTTCCCAACTCAAACTTACCAGGTCATTTTACTACTGGCACTAAAATAGCACTCCCAAAGTGCCAAAAATAAAATGGTACCAAATAAATACAACACTCCCTTATCAGTCTCAAAATGTTGAGATCCCTCATCAAATCCTCTAAAGCTAGCTATGAAAACAGAATTGCAGCAGATAGTAAAGACAAAAACAAGGCCTTCTATAGTTATGTAAAAAATCTCCATGGCAATATCCAGATTTGCTCTGAGCTACTGCACAATCGTACCTCCTATACCGAGCCAATAGATATTGCCAATATACTGGCCAACTTTACCTCTACCTCCACCCAAAGGACCAATCACAATACCAGTAGATTGCCAGGCACCCAGTATTACTGCTGCACAGTTTAAAACAGCACTGTCCAAGGCCAAGAATACAATATCTATGGGACCTGACAATATCCCTGGCTGTATTTTACATGAACTACAGAGTGAACTGGTAGCTCATCTGTGTGCCCTGTTCAATCACAGCCTCACCTCAGGCTTTGTCCCTACCAAATGGCGCACTGCTATAGTCACCATCTCCACAAAGGAGGAGCGACTACAGACCCTGGGAACTATCACCCCATTAGCATGCCAAGTCTGATATGCAAAGCTGTGGAACACATCATCATGGACCTAATAAACAAGGATATAGGGAATCCCCAAACTCTGGATCCCACACAGTTTGGTTTGTGAAGGATAGATGTTAAGTTGTCAATCTCGCCTTCATTCTTGCTGGATGGGTTCGGAGCCGATCCTCGGCTCCGACTCAGCCACTCTAAAAGCTCGAGAGCTAGTTCCACCGGCTCGAGGCTCCCCTATATCCCACAATGCTAGGCGGTAACTCCTCAGATCTTGTTTGCCGCTACAGCGATCGAGGTGTGTTCCTACCGGCTCAGGTTAGTTTTTGGTAAAGAACTAGTTTCTTAGCCTTTTTTCCCCTGTTAAAGTTAGTTTTTTATATATATAGTTAGTTTGGAAATAGTCTATCCCATTCCCGTTAACTTTCCACCCCATTTTTTCCACAAATCTCTAGATTTTTTCCCTCAGGCCCTAGGCTCAGTCCCTCCCTTCCTAGTGAGTGACTGTGTTTTGTAGGGATTTTTATTTCTAGTTACTATAATTTATTTTAAATTAGTTTTAAATTACTCCTAAGTGTAATCGGTGTGTGTGTGTGCTTGTGTGATTACACTTTTCCTTTAGATATGTCTAAGGAATCAAAGGTCTCAGGCTTTAAGAAGTGTGACCCGTGCTGTCAGAAGATGTCTCTGACAGATGGTCACACTTCTTCTGTGTACTGCCTGGGACCTTTGCACCTGCAGGACTCATGTGCTGTTTGCCATGGCTTCAGCCCTAGAGTCCTGCAGGAGCGAAAAAATAAACTTATTTTAAGGGGCTTACTTAAGCCTGAGGGTCCCTCGACTCAGTCATCGGGGAAACCCTCTAAGTCTTCCAGACCTTTGGCTCCAGCATCTGAGCCGTCTTCTGGAGGCCCTAAAGCTATTCGAACATCGGCTCCGGCTGGAGCCGATGAATCTCGAATACAAGCCCCTATGGTGTCCTCGGCTCCAGCTGGAGCCGAGGAAGACATTACTCTGTCGGATCCGATTATTTTATCAGAACCGACATCTAGATAAAGGTCCCGATCTCCATCTATTGGCTCCGTTCATTCGGCTCCAGCATCACCCTTGCTGTCTGAACGGAGCCATAGATCCCACTCTTCTAGGTCTTCCAGGTTATTGGACCATGACCTTCAGAGAGTAGTGATTCGACTTCTTAAGTCCGAGGCATTAGCCCAGATGCTTCAAAGTCCGACTCAACAGTCGAGACCTACTCCTATCACTCAAATTCCTCCTCTGACTCTTTTGAGTTCGGAGCCGGGGCGGCTCGGAACCGAGACTGTGGTCGCATCGGAACCGATACCTTTGTCTTCGGTTCTGTCGTCGGCTCCGATGTCTTCCTTGGAAGAATCTCGGCGCCGGACTTCCCTCGTTGGCTCCGAGGGGGCGAGTGGCATCGGACCCTTGTCTGACCCCGCTCTCCCTCTCGGTGCTTCGGCGCTGGTGAGTTCGGCTCCGACATCGGCCTCGGAGCCATCACTGTCGGTGCCAGGGGAGGTTTCCAGTTTTTCGGAACGGAGACCTCCGGCTCTGCCTGACAGGGGTGCCTTCGAGGTCATAAGGAGCGTGTTGGAACCAGGTTCAACTCCACAGTCGGTTCTTATTGCCCCTCCCCGTATGGTGCCTCCGGTGATTTCTACTCACTCTCTCATCCCCGACTGTAGAGAGCCAGCTCCTCAAGTTTCCCCTGTGGGGATCTCCTCCTCTTCCGAGGCCTCTCCTGACCCTGTAGGAGAGCCCCCTAGGAAGAGGCAGTGCAAGAGGAAGCACATTGACTCCCCTGAGTCTGTCACCTCTGACACTGATTTAGAGGATTCTGAAGGTTCCCCTCGTTCCCCCTCTGAAGATGTCTCCTTTGTAGACATCTTTGAAATCTTAAAACAGAGGGGGAATTGGCCATCTCTCAACCCTTCAGAGGATGAATCAGTGTATCTTGAGGCGTTTGGCTCTCGCCCTTCCACCTCCTGGGTGTCCCCTCCCTTTGACCCCCTTATGCAAGTGGTGGCAAAGAAGGCTTGGGCGGCTCCTGACTCAGTGGAACCCACCCCCAGGAGACCATCTACGTTCATCACGGCCCCCAAGGATAAAGAATTTCTGACCAAAGGCATCTCTGTTGATGCTATGGTGGTGGCTGCGGCTACCAAGAAGGAGTTAGCTGATCCTTCGGTGCCTGTTCATCCTCCAAACAAGGAGTCTAGGTCGATGGACAGGTACAGGAAGCGGATGTTCTCATCAGCGACCTTTACTATGAGATCGCTGAATTACCTGTGTCATTTTACTCGTCCTCAGAGGGATTTACTCAAAGAAGCGAGTGAAATGTTGAAGGACCCAACAGCTGCGGGTTTTCAGGATAGGATGAACTCTCAGCTGGCTACCCTTAATTCTATAACCAACTCTTCCATGCGCCTCCTTTCATATGCGGTGGATGGAGCTAGTAGAGCAACAGGTACAGGTGTAGCCTTGCGTAGGCATGCCTGGATGCGGCTTTGTAATTTTGCGGACCCTTTTAAGGCGTCCTTCACTAATTCCCTCTTTGATGGATCATCCCTTTTTGGTCCTCAAGTGAAGGAAACCCTGACTAGGTGCGAGACTGATGGCAAGACTCTTTCTGCCATTGGAGTCCGTTTTTCTACTCCTTCTAGACCTTACCCCAAAGGTCAGAAGGGGGGAAAGATGTGGTTCCGCAAACAATCTCAAGGAGACTTGCCTGACGCACAGAGTCATTTCCCCTCTAGAGGCAGAGGGGGGAACAACAATGGTAGACGCCGTCCCAGGGGCAGAGGGGGCCCGCAGAATCAGGGCAGTCGAGAATCCTTTTCCGACAAGCCCTTTCAGCATCCCTGAGGTGTTGCTCGACTGCCCACCTTCGGAGGCAGTCGGGGGAAGGTTGTCACTGTACCCAAAAGCCTGGCTATCCCTAACTCAAGACAAGTGGGTACAGTCTATCATTTCCGAAGGCTACAGAATCCCTTTCCTTTTCATTCCGAAGCAGTCCAAAAATCCCTTCCAGACGTTCCACCCAGTCAAAGGGAGCAAGCAGCATTAGAAATTTCAAAGCTGCTCACAAAAAGAGCCATTCAACCAGTTCCAGCAGACCAAGTAGGATCCGGAATCTACTCCAAATTCATTTTGGTTCCAAAGAAAACAGGGGACTGGAGACCCATTTTGGATCTCAGCAACTTGAACAAGTTTGTCAAGAAAACAAAGTTCCGGATGATCACGCTGCAGTCCATTCTTCCCCTTTTGGGGTGGGACAACTGGATGTGCTCGATAGATCTCCAGGATGCGTATTATCACATCAAGATGAGTCGACGCTCCAGGAGATTTCTCCGCTTCAAGCTGGGAACCAGTCATTTTCAATTCAGAGCCCTGCCCTTTGGTCTCACTACAGCCCCCCGAGTGTTTACCAAATGCATGGCAGTGGTAGCCTCTCACCTGAGATGACAAGGATTCCAGGTGTTTCCTTATTTAGACAACTGGCTCCTTACAGCCCCCACCAAGCATCTTTTACTTCTCGCCAGAGACTACACTTTTCACACATGTCAGGCACTAGGCATATCAATAAACTACGAAAAGTCTGTCTTGTCACCTTGTCATGTTATTACCTTCATAGGCGCAAATCTAGACACAGTCAAGATGTCAGCCAGACTCACAGAGCAGAGGATAGCAGACATACACAAACAGGTCTTTCTTGTCTTGCAGAGCAACAAAGTCAAAGCCAGACTGATCCTGAAAGTCTTAGGGATTATGGCAGCGGCCATCCCTCTCCTACCATTAGCTCGCTTCCATATGAGAATTTTACAATGGATGCTCTACACACAATGGTCTTACCAAAGTCTCCCAATGTCCCATCCTATTCGGATAACTCAGTCGTGCAAGAATCATCTCTATTGGTGGATCACATCTCCTCAGCTCCTCCTAGGGAGACCTTTCGTCTCTCCCCCTCCGGTTGCTACAGTGACAACGGACGCCTCCCTGATCGGGTGGGGGGGGGCATTTCCAGGGCAGGACAGTCCAGGGCATGTGGCAACCATTCGAGTGCCACTTGCACATAAACGTCCTAGAGATGAGAGCAGTGCTTCTAGTGTTGCAAGCCCTACAAGACTCTCTTCCCAAGGGAACTATAGCAATTCAAACAGACAACGTGTCTGTAGTGTGGTACATCAACAAACAAGGCGGAACCAGATCTTACCCCCTATGTCGAGAGGCACTCAGACTGTGGCAATGGGCGATTTCTTCTCAGCGATTTCTGTTAGCAACGCACATCCCCGGGAAGTCCAATGTGATTGCAGACAAATTGAGCAGAGCTATTCTCATGCCTCACGAGTGGTCTCTGAACAATTCAGTGTTGGAGAAAGTTTTTCGAAAGTGGGGCAGGCCTTGCTGCGACCTTTTCGCTACTCCCCAAAACAGCAAGTGCGACGATTTTTTCACCCTCTTTCCCCAACCAGGCCACCCCAGCAGAGATGCTCTAGTGCACGTTTGGCCCCGGGGACTTCTGTATGCCTTTCCTCCCTTCCCACTGATATCCCAGCTGATACAGAAAGCCATCGCTCAGGAAGCTTCCATGATCCTCATTGCCCCTTACTGGCCTTGACAGGTTTGGTTTCCTTTCCTCCACCGTTATCTGTTGGAACAACCTTGGCATCTGGACCCAGTTCCAGACCTCTTGACCCATCAGTCGGGTCAGTTGCACCACTCCCTTCCCTCTCTGAACCTCACAGCGTGGTTCCTCCAATTCCAACTTTAGCCAGGCTTCCTTTGATATCTCACTCAGTTAGAGATATCTTGATAGCTTCTCATAAATCTTCCACTCGGAAGATTTATCTTAGCAAGTGGAAACGTTTTTCCTATTGGGCACAATCAAAGAATATAGATCCTTTCACTGCTTCTATTCAAACAGTTCTAGACTTTCTAGCCGAACTTTTCCACTCAGGTTCGTCCCCATCTACCATTAGAGTTCAATTGGCAGCAATATCGAACTTTCATGTTGGAGTCTCAGAGTCCTCCATTATGTCTCACAAACTCTGCAAGGCCTTTTTAAAGGGAGTTTTTCTCCTCAAACCACCAATCAGAGATCCTCCTCCTCAATGGGATCTCAACTTGGTTCTGACATCCTTAATTCTTCCCCCCTTTGAACCTGCGGCTTTATGTTCTATAAAGTTACTTTCTTGGAAGACACTCTTTTTAGTAGCTATCACCTCAGCTAGAAGAGTCTCCGAACTCCATGCTCTGTGTAGTCGACCCCCTTATCTGGTATTTCATAAAGACAGGGTGTCCTTGCATACTAACCCGTCTTTTTTGCCCAAAGTAGCTTCATTGGCAAATTTGAATCAAACCATTGAGCTTCCTGTTTTCTTCCCAAATTATTCTAATAGGTCAGAACAAAAGTTACACTGTTTAGATATTCATCGCCAACTTAGGTACTATTTAGACAGGACCAAACAATTCAGGAAATCTGACCAACTGTTTGTTTCTTATGCAGAAGGTAGAATGGGCCTTCCAGTTTCTAAAGTCTCTCTCTCTAGATGGCTTACTTCGTTGATTACCCTAGTGTATGAGATAAGACATCAACGGTTGCCATCCAAACCCAGGGCTCATTCAACTAGAGCTTTAGCCACTTCTATAGCTTTCCAAGATAGGCTGCCTATTGATTCGATTTGTTCTGCAGCTACTTGGGCTTCTCCCCATACCTTCATTTCTCATTATAAGTTGGACTTGGCCTCTAGAGACTGAGCCAACTTTGGTTCCACTGTACTCAAGTGTCTGTTCCGATAGGCCACCCGGGACAAGGTGCTAGGGATGCGGTCCCATCCAGCAAGAATGAAGACGAGATTGACAACTTAACATTTAGAAGTTATGTACCTACCATAACGTTCCATGTTAGTTGTCTTATTCTCGCCTTCTTTCTTGCGTCCCACCCTCCTTCCCCCTAGCCAGGACAGACCTAGAAGAGTTTTCTTGGTTCTTTATGGAATTTTATTGCTGGCCTTAGCTTTCAAACGAGATCTGAGGAGTTACGTCCTAGCATTGTGGGATATAGGGGAGCCTCGAGCCGGTGGAACTAGCTCTCGAGCTTTTAGAGTGGCTGAGTCGGAGCCGAGGACCGGCTCTGAACCCATCCAGCAAGAAAGAAGGCAAGAAGAAGACAACTAACATGGAACGTTATGGTAGGTACATAACTTCTAATTCATGCCTGCTCAACTTGGTCAACTTCTTTGATTCAGTCACCACAGCTGTGGATGAAGGCAAGGTGGTTCATACAGCCTACCTTGATCTGGCTGACTCCATTCACCACTCTGGAATCATAGAAAAACTCACTAAGCTATTCATCAACCCCTATATGACTAGGTGGGTTGCAAACTGGCTCACACATAGAATAACCCACAGTGTGAAAGTAGCTGACTCCAAGTCAGACTGCCAACCAGTCACGAGTGGATTCCCACAGGGATCGGTCCTGGGTCCTCTCCTGTTTAGTATCTACTTCTCAGAGGTCCAGGCCAACGGGAAGGGACTCTAGCTTACAAAGTTCGCAGATGATTGCAAGTTGGGAGCCATTATTAACTCCCCAAGTGATGTTGAAATCCTACAGAAAGGCCTCACTGAGACCAACGACTGGTGTCAGAACCATGGCCTTAAGCTCAATGCCAAAAAATGTGTCGTCATCCCCTTTGGGAAAACCCAGTTCCCATGAATTACCACATCAATGGTAGTCCACCGAACACAGAAGGCATTATAATAGATCTGGGAACACAGGTTGACAGCAATATCTCTTTTGACCACCACATTGCCACTGTGGTCAGAAAGTCCTTCTATGTGGCACATCTCATTACTAAGGGTTTGCATCCAGGAAGAAAGAGGTCATTGTCTCCCTCTGCTCTTCCCTCCTTAGGCCAATCATCAAGTACAATGCCTCATTTGGCATGTACCTCACTAGACACTTGTAACAACTGGAGAGGCCGCAAAAGTACCTCACAAAGAGGATCCTAGGCCTTAAACACTTGTCCTATATGGACAGACTCAAAACATTCCAACTATTCTCTGTCTCATATTGCGTACTTAGAGGCGATCTCTGCTTGACTTACAAACCCATGTCTGATCCAACTCTGTTAGAAATGCTACATCTAAAGAAATCGCAATCCCTCCGCACCATACACTCCAGAGACCTCAACCTCATTACCAGAATCAACAGAACATGCTGCAGGGACAGGTTCATAACCCAGAGACTGCCCATGCTATGGAATAGACTTCCTATACATGTCAAACAGAGCACCTCACTGGCCCTCTTCAAGAAAAATCTTGATGAGTGGATGGGAAATAGAAAATTCACCCTGGGGATCACTCCAGGCTGTACTTGACAGAGGCACTGGGAACTAAGGTTGGGTGCCACAATGCCAGGGTAATCCTTTGGGCTAGGCTTGTAAAGGCTGTAGGGCCTTTAGCCTAGTACACATCTATGAACCTATGAACACATAATTGCCCGTTTAAGCCTCTTTGTGTGTTTTCTCAACTCGGATAGACCAGGATAACATTTTACTCCAACTAGAATTGAAGTCCCAATCCTCTTAATTTAAAAACACACTTTAGTTAGCCAAAAGTGAAAAGGTATCTAAAACAAATCAAATAGTTAACGACAACAAATAATTCTCACTTTAAGCCTCCCTGTGTATTTTCCAACTTGGACAGCCCAGACTACTTTTCTACTCCCACTAGAACTGCAGTCCCAGCCTTCTTAATGTAAAAACATACAAAGTGAAAAGGTATCTAAAACAAATCAAATAGCTAGCTACATGAAGTAATTCTCACTTTAAGTATCCCTGTGTGTTTTCTAACTTAGACAGGCCAGGCTACCTTTCTCCTCCCACTAGAACTGCAGTTCCAGTTCATAGCTCTCAACCTTTCATCTCCAAAATGAGGAACACTAGCCCTCATAATGTGGAACAAATGGGCAAAATGTGGAACACATACTAACAGATTTCTACCAGCTTCAACTAAGAAGGTCACAGGATGGTTAAATATGCTGGTTTTATTTTTAAAGAAGATCTTTTAATGAATGAATATGATACATTTCCATTTACCATGGATATCAGTTTACAAATTCTTAACAATGAATGTGTGACACTCTTCCAATGCAGAACTTTGGGGAGCAGGAGACATCAAATGAGGTACTTTCCTCATAATGAGGTACACTTGAGAGGCATGTCCCAGTCTTCTTAATGTAAAAATTTACTTTAGTTAGCCAAAAGTGAAAAAGCATGAGAGACAAATCAAACAACTAACTACATGTAATTCTCACTTTAAGCCTCCCTGTTTTTTCCAACGTGGACAGGCCAGGCTACCTTTCTACACCCTCTACAATCGCAGTCCCAGTTTTCTTAATGTAAAAACAAACTTTAGTTGGCCAAAAGTGAAAAGTATCAGAAACGTATTAAGCAGCTAGCTACAACAAGTAATTCTCACTTAAGCCTACCTGTGTGCATCCCAGCTCAGACAGACCAGGCTACCCTTCTTCTCCCACTAGAATTGCACTCCCAGCCTTCTTAATGTAAAAACACATTTACGTTAGCAATAGGTGAAAAGGCAGCAGAAACAAATATACCAAATAGCTACACGTGATTACAAGCAATTAAAAGTCAGACCTGTCAGCAATGAGGAGCACACACATGTTAAACCAATTTCAAAGCCCACCAATAGTCTCAGGTAGGGCTTTCCCAATTCCTTCTGTTAGTAACCAGTAAGATGAATAAAGGAGCTAGGACTGAGAGGAGCTTCTAGGGCCAGGTACACAGAAGGGGCTGGCAGCTCAGAAGCCTCCAACTATAAAAGCACCGCAAGAATAGATTGGGTGGGTGGGGACCACATTCAGAAGAGAGCTAGTAAAGATGCAATAAAGTAAGTGACCAGTCAGAGCACTTGGCTCCAGAACAGAAATAACAAAAACCACTACAGACTATAAATGCCTAAAGTGAATAGCTTTAACTTCCGAAAAAGGCCAAATACAAGACATAAAACTAATTTAAAAGGTAAGATAAGTTGTAATATTGTAATTTTAATTTAAATGTACATCCATGGATTTAAACTGTAGTTTCTATTTTTCCAGCAGGCCCAAGAACGAGACAGCTGACTGCTCTTGTAATGTAAAAGACCAAGGGGGCTGGGTTAATTACAACAGGCTTCATTTACAATTTACACAGCTGGCCACAGCTGGACTTTTGTTTTAAGTTTGAAAGGTGTCTACAACACAGAATTAAATGAACAGCGGTAATAATCCACTTACCAGCTCAGAAAATTAACAATGAATACTGTAGAACCTAAATCATTTCATAGCTGTACCTTCAAATTTAGAAGGTGTGTGTGTGTGTGTGTGTGTGTGTGTGTGTGTGTGTGTGTGTGTGTGTGTGTGTGTGTGTGTGTGTGTGTATGTGTGTGTGTGTGTGTGTGTGCAAATGTGTGTGTGTGTGTGTGTGTGTGTGTGTGTGTGTGTGTGTGCAAATATGTACACACACACACACACACACACACACACACACACACACACACACACACACACACATACATATTTGCACACACAAAGTGCACAATCCTAAACTTTAGAAAAAGAACCCACCAGAAACAAATAGGAAGGCTATATTTATCTTGTTTTCTACGCATCTGTCTACAGATGAAGTTACCTCAATGCTTATTTCCCTTTTCTAAACTTACTGTTCTGGGTTCAAGTTAAGCTAAGAATTAAAATAGCCAATATTCACCAAGTTTAGTTTGTATAAAATGGAATTTATTACAATGTAGTGCTTGGAGCACCATGATTACATTCCAGTAATGGCTAAATTACATCCTAATTCAGCTGTACTCTAACACGAGACCGACCTTAACAATGCTTAGAAGGGTGCTTAACAATTACCCTCTATGTGCTATTAACATTGAGTCTAGAACAAAAAATCTGACAGTGCGGCCAATAAATAGCAGCAGCCGCAGCAGGACATGAAATGGCTTTGTCTCAACTCTTGTTTCTGCCTGCTGTCTGCTTCATTGCAGGCACTGTTTTGATTCAAACTGCTTTCCTTTACTTGGGATACGCAAGGACATCAACCACTTCGCCACTGCTTTACCAGCACATGACATTGTGCTTTTTTTTTTATTTTAGTTTGCTGTAACTAGTAGTACATGTATCAGTAAATCTCCATGCACTACAAGTAATTATGATCAGATTTTAACATATCATGTGTTCTTGAAATGGATACCAAGATTCACCTCTCACGCTTTGCTCTTGAGGTGTTTCTTGGCATCCATGTCTTGAAAACATAATAAGCTGGTCATGATCAGAAACCCAATCACAATTCTGAATATTAAAAATAAATTCATAACTTAATTAGAATCCATTAATCAAAAGTGTGGCAGAGGAATAGTAAGACAAAAACACATTCTTACATAACTTTAGTATAGTTCAAAGAAAGAAGGGTCAAATGTCAGTTTTAAATTCCTTTTTCATCCAGAAGTCGTGGCTGACAGACACTTCTTGTTTAAGTGTATTTGGTTCTCAGCAAAAACTAGAAAACAGTTCTATGGTCTTTGTTCACACTCTGAGAGAATCCAGAAAAAAATTAAGATAATTATTTAAAATTCCCTGGTGGTTTCCTTGGGAAGCATCCATTTAACTGTTGGGCAGACCTTTGCTGGTTCCCTTCCTAGGAATACCTCTTCTTCACTGCAAACGGATTCCTTTTTGTCTCTTTGACCAGGGCACTAGAAATAACAAGATGCAATATCCAATCTTTAGTACCTGTAAAAGTGTGTCATTTAGCATTCGTCAGTGATATAACCCAAGCAAAGCTCCTTCAGAGTCTGCCTGTACTAGCAGCTCAGATGGCTATATGTCTAAATTATGAGTGTCTTAGTATGGCTGAACATAGAAGGCTGAATAACTGTCTGACTGCACAATTCCCCACGAATATGACAGTTGAAAGAGGAAGGAAAACTTTTGTGTGACTTTGTTTTCCTTCTCCCTGTCTGTCTGTCTCTGTGTCTCTGTCTCTGTCTCTCTCTCACTCGCTCTCTCTCTCTCTCTCTGCTTTTGGTTGGTCTCAGCTGTGAACACATAACTCTTTTTTCAATGGCAAGCGTCTGGAACACAGTTTGATTCTGTCTATCCAAGTGTGTTGCTGTTTGACCAAACTATGCCGTGAGCATGGCTGTCAACCTCTTAGCGTAAGAAGCCTAGACAAAGCCTAAAATAATGGGGTCAAAGTCACCAAAATAAGGACAGATTTTAAATATTGCTCTTCTAAACTTAGAAAATTGCTAGAATAACAGGATTTGTGTTATCTGAACTGACCAGGGAAGAAATTACAGTTGGTGGGGAGCAAAGCTGTCCCATATTGGTACGGTTGAAATCCAGGATTTTTGTTGCTCCTGATGGGGTGGAGGGCAGACTAACTGGTTTAGAGGGTTTGTATTACTAAGCTAGATATTTCTGAGCATACATGTTTGTGGATGTACACATCTCCCAGTTTATTGAGGTATAGTTGAAGTCTCCTACAAGAATGGTGTTTAGCTTAGTACGCAAGGACTCTGTACTAGTTAGGTGGAAGTGTAGGCCATGGGGGACATAGAGAGAGTCCTATACTTAGCTATGATATTTCAAGGGGTTTTGTTAATACTAAGTTTGGTGTGTAGGAGTTCCAGGTCATTATCTTGTCAAACAAGTCCAAAGGTGATTATTTTAAGCAAATGGAGACACCACTGCTTTTAGTGTATTTGTCTAGTATAATGGGCCTAAACATCTGATTGGCATTGAAAACCTGCAGTGATGAAGTGCTTTCATTGGTACTGAAATAGGTCTCTGTTGATGCACATGTCACTTTTTTTCCAGGGTAAGAAGTACTTTCATTTTTTCTTTTGTTATGGCTCCTAGCATTGAGAAGTAGTACTTTAATGTTATCCAAAATGCTGTTTAGCTATGTTGGAAGCCATTGGGGAGAGGTGCAAACCATTCATGACAAAGCAGTTAGGACTGTCTACCATCTCCTCCCAGGCTGATATATATTGTACCCAGTTTGAATGGCACGAACAGCTAAGCCAATTGTTGAAAACAATAATATTTTGTTAATATTGTGGCATCAGTCGGTTCCACTTCTAACCATTGAAATTTCAAAACATCAAAATTCTAATCATTGAGACCAGAACTTCGAATTTTGAAACATTGAAGGTTACAAGTGTAACCAAAAAAAAAAAAAAAGAAAAGAAAAGAAATTTTAACAACCCCCCCCCCCCCACCTTAATATTCCAACTCCGAGACCGCACTACAGTGGAGTAAAGGGAAATCTCCCATTTAGTGCTATATGCAGAAGCACTAAACGGGAGATTTTCTGTACCCTATCTGTAGTGCCATCACACAGATGGCACATAGACGCACACAGTATGCAGGGCACCTTGGTGCCCTGCAAAAACACAAACATTCTCCCACCTGCACTTACCTTTTTCTTCCCCTTCAAACCATCAATGTTTTAAAACTGCATGTTCTGGTCTCGATGATCTGAACTTTGATGTTTTAAACGTTCGATGGTTTGAAGGGGAACCCATCAGTCCTAGTGATGGTATAATGCTGCTGAAGGCTAGACTCATGCCAACCTTAGACACACATTCTGAGTACTCCATCATATCTCTCTTCATATAGTACAGGAAGGTATGTCTCAAGTCATTTATACCCATGTATACTATAATTGTGTCAGTATAATTGAGTCAGTGTGGCTCTTAGACATATGTTTCATGGTGCCTGCTGCCTCTGTTGTGTCTTTGTGAGGTTGCTGAGGGCAATTGTTTTTTAGGTTACTTTTAGGAAGGCCTTTCTGGTTTAGATAGGTTACTTTAAGGGTCTCAGCATATGAAGGTCTGCATGTTTGATGTGAACTGTGTGCGCTTTGTTAAGTGTTGTGTTATGTGGTACTGACAATCTGCCTGTTATTTGTCATGGCTTTGAGTGAGAGCTTTGCATCCAATAACATTGTATAACTACATCTCTCATACACCATGCCCACTGATTTACATAATAGGTGACCACACTCAGCTTTGATTCAGTGTTTCTTAGTTTCTTCTCTCAACAGACGCAAAAAAATGATAGTACTTATCCCACACATCTGCAGTGTTGTCCCAGATGTTCTATGGGTCTGTAGGGTTGTTGCAGCTTTCTCCTGGTAGATATCCCAGAGAACACATACTGCAGCTTAATGCAAGAGAGCTAAGCTGCACACTGCACAAATATCAGCACAGTCATGAAAGTCCTAAACACCCTGTCCAATCAGAGACAATAAGGAATCAATGTTCCCATGTCACTTATTTTACCAGGAGCAGAAGAGTAGCATTAATCCCAAGCTGGCATCTTAGAAGCAGTTCTTAGGCTTTCCAGTAATTAGTAGCCTCTAGGAAGGTGTAAGATTAGGTTTCATTTAGGTCTAGAAGGTCTAGAAACACAACCATAGTAAAGTAAACATAAAGGAATGTTTCTGTAACCTTCAGTAACAAGATTTTATAGAAAAATAAAATGCTACAAAATGTATAGTAGTGCACACACATGACAATTGTAAGGATTTGTGTACAGTAGATTATTGCAAATTATGTAGAGAATCTGAAAAACATATGTTACAACAGGAGCACACATATTAATGGGTTAAAGATAAAATAAATTCTGGATTAGTTGCTACAGCTGAAGTGCAAGCAGTCGAGCTACCACAATTTCAGAAACTATCTTTTCTCAAAATGCAAAGACAGATTGCAAAGGAACTTTCAATTCACTTTTATGGCCAATAAGAAAAAAGTAACAGTTTCAGGTTAGTACTAGATTTAAAATTGGTATATGTTTACCATTCTGGAAGCACATATTGTGTATAGTATACCAGAAATGACCATCAAGTTAATTTGCAGAATGGTTTGCAGTTACAGATCTAGCTAATTATTTTTGTGTTATTGTTCTGTTTCAGCAGACATTGTTAAGATCCTTCAGTTATGGTAGTAAAGTGTTGCAATGCATATATAATATCTTCATACAGACAGAGAGAGAAGAACATTTACAGATATTAAATGCTGTTTTGCTAGTTTTACAGAATATAGAATTTAAAGTCAATGTTACATTTTAAAAGTGACAGCACAGTAAAAAGTTCAGATCCCATACAAGACAAGAGTGCAGCATAAATATTATGTATAATTAAAGCCACAGGTTCAAATCTTATGTTGGGAAAATAATGCAATTTAATCTATCTACTCTTACAGATCATAGATATTTACATTGTATTTGAGGAACAAATTTAAAAGGCAGACATCTATTACAGGACATAGAAATTATAAAGGTAAATGGGCATGATTATTACAAATAAATTTAGCTGAAGATATACAGAAACAAGTTTATACAGTATATAATTGTTTGAAGATACATATGTTTTGTTTGTGTCTTTCGGCTTTTCCCGGTTAGGGGTCGCCACAGCGGAACTCCGGTCTGCTAATGATTGGCAGTAGAGTTTTATGTGCTGGCTTGCCAGGCCTAATGCACAACCTTCAATGAAGGAACGCCCATTCACGCATGTCACCACACAGAAGACGCTCTAGCTGAGAATCGAATGGGCAACGTCTAACTGTGAGTCGACAACGCTACCGCAGCACCATCACCGCAGTTATAGGTGAAAAAAGTCTGTAAATGGCTACATGAAATACTTAATATCACTTATAACACATGTTAAAGAATTGCTCAGTTATAATAAATCCTGAAATGAAGAGACTTCAATCCAAAAGATTTTCAAATAAATAACAGGCCATAAATGTTCAAGTGACACTTAGTTGTCAAAAGTAATATTGCAGGCTTATTTACCAGATAAGGAAAACAATTATATTAGTTCTAGTGATCATTCTAGTATCCTTTGCAGACTACATTAATACATTTATAAAGTAATTATAGAAGCAAATCCCAGTTCAGTAAACTCAGAAACAGTTGTTCCAGAATAAATCCTACATAAATGCATTTAGTAAAATAGTCCTTGCATGGGCCTAAAAATGAAAGGTCAGGCCTGTGTCTTCATTTTATATTGTATATTTTAAAGTAACTATAAAAATAGAACCCTATTTAGGGATCTTATGGAGATTTTTGAAAGATTATGTTTCATTTAAAGATGTAGAAATGCAGCCATATTAAAGCAGACATAAAGGAATGTTTCAGTAACCTTCAGTCAAGAATACTGATAAGAATAAAATGTGCTAACAAAATGTGGTGTACATTAAGTACAGAAAGGCTTGGGAACCAAGGTTAAAGAGGCGTATATACATTTACAGAATTTTAGTATTATTAGGAGATACTTCAGACACATTGAGTCAGTTAGTTTGTTCGACTGATAAGCAGAAAGTCATTGCAGTACAGTTCACTGAAGTATGGTACAAATACTCAAGAATGAGTGCAGAAGCTGGATCAAATATCCAGCATTCCAAAATATTATTAATATTATTCAGGAGAAAATAAATAATTCTGAGTATAATTAATGCAGAAGCTACGGACATTATAATTCAGCCTATTTCGGTTTATCAGCACTGTTATTGGAGACAGTAAGATTTGATTTAGATAATATTGGCAACTACTTCCACTGTACATAATGAAACTTTTTTAAACAAACGACCATGTATGCAGACTTTTATTCTAAAATGTACAAGAAGATTTGGTACATAAAGTAGAGAATGGCACTTGTTCAGCATAGTTCTGGGTAATTAAAAGATAAAGACATCTATTCCACCCTCATTCCAGTATCTTCTAGACATTTACAGTTTATTGCAGTATTGTACAGTCCTTTCAATTCTTCAGAAGATTAGAAAATAATGTCCATGAGCTTTTTCTTTCACCAGGCTGATTCTTGAGATGTAGTTTGTATGGGAAGGGTAGGTAGGTATGTCAGATATTTGTGATTTCAAAAGTATCATGGAACAAAATAAGTTAATACCCCTCTAAACAGTGGGAATATATGGAAGAGAGAGTAACTGAAGTTTTAATAGTTTAAGGAAAGGGATGTCCTATTTTGAACTTGTAGCTTTAAGGGGAGGGATGTCATACTTTGAACTTCTAGTGCTCACTTGTGTGAAGAGACATTATGAGACTAAGAAAAACTTCCAAAGTCAAATGTACAAAAGTGTCAGATCACTCAAGAACCACTGAGTCTCATTTCAGCAGCAGGTCAGTGGCACCAGCAAAAGATTAAAACCTTTTCTATGTCTGCTAATCTCAAGTAATATATGCCACTTTTAAAATGCTCCTTACCATCTTCTTCCATGGATTGCATAGATTTAGTCTTGTTGCACTCAGAGCAGAGAAAAAGAGAATATATTTCCTATCTTGCTATAAATATTTAAAACAAATTTAAATTACAACAAATATAAAACAAACCAGCTTTAAGCTAAAATAAATTGGAATAAATAATACCCTCAGAACCGGAGCAGGTCAGTGGCAGCTCCAAAAGTTTAAAACCTTGACCTTTTCTGCTAACTATAAATAAGAAATGCTACTTCTTAGCCCCTCCCACAGAATGCTTAACCTTAATCTCTTTGCAGTCAGAGCAGAGAACAGAAAACAAATATTCCTAACTTGTACTAAATGCCTCCTTTTAAAACTCCAGGATAATACATTTAAAATATAATAAATTTAAAGCAAAAGAAATGTAAGCTAAAGCAAACTGTAAAAAAGAAAAGAATAAAATGCAATGCACAACTGTAAACCTTAAATGGAGAGTTTCAAAGTAATCTCACAAAGGCAGCAGGTTGTTGGTGGCTCAAAAATACTAACATCTCATGTTTCCTGTAGAGCTGTGTATGAAAATATATCTTTAAGACTGGCAAATGTGTAAAAAATTACTTATAGCACAATAAGAGTCTTCAAGTATTACAAGGCCCCAAAAACTGAAATGGACTTGTGTTTGTATGGCCACATATACAGGTGGTAATTCATCATGTTGTTTCATTTTCTGCCCATGCTGGTAAGTGACTGCAGCCATGGTTTATCTTCATGCCATACTACCCCAAAGCCACCATACCTGTTTCTATTA